>NC_140611.1:9934252-9949252 GCF_057381915.1 Diplotaxodon limnothrissa | reverse complement strand
ACAGTTCAGCGCTTAACACAATAGTGCCCTGCAGACTGTTCACAAAGCTCAGGGATCTGGGACTTAACAGCCGTCTGTGTGCATGGGTATTGGACTTCCTCACTGGCAGAACTCAGGTGGTGAGGGTGGGTAGATGCGTCTCTAACAGCATCACCATCAACACAGGAGCACCTCAGGGATGTGTCCTCTCGCCACTGCTCTACTCCCTCTACACTTCAGACTGTGTGGCCACCCATGGCTCCAACACCATTGTGAAGTTTGCTGACGACACAGTGGTGTTGGGTGCCATCTCCAACAACAATGAGGCGGCCTGCATGGATGAAGTGAAGAATCTCGCATCATGGTGCCAGGACAACCACCTCCAGCTGAACGTCGGCAAGACCAAGGAGCTGGTGGTGGACTTCAGAAGGGGTCAGCACAGAGACTACAAGCCCATTATCATCAATGGAGCTCCAGTGGAGAGGGTGCAGTCCCTCAAGTATCTTGGTGTCCACATCTCCTCAGACCTGACATGGACTGCCCACATTCAGGTCCAGACCAAAAAGGCTAGGCAGCACCTGTATCACCTACGACAACTGAGGAAGTTCCGGGTCTCTCCAAAGATCCTCAGGATTTTCTATACATCCTCACACAGAACATGACATCGTGGTTTGGGAACAGCTGTGTGAAGGACCAAAAAGCTCTCCAGAGAGTGATCTGCAGGATTGCTCTCCCCCCGCTTCAGGACACCTACACCAGGAGATGCCGAACTAGAGCAGCGCAGATACTGAAGGACTCATCCCATCCTGGCTACAAACTGTTCCAACTTCTGCAATCTGGTAGAAGGTTCCGCATCATCCGGGCAAGGACAGAGAGACTCAAGAGGAGCTTCTATCCCCAAGCCATCCAGGCCCTAAACACACACACCCGCCCTCTCACATCATCTATAATTGACTGAGACAGGACTCTCTTCCAGACACTCTAAACCAAGGCACAATGTACATTCCAAATTCCTTTATTTTTAAATATGTTTATATTGTCTATCCTGTAAAATAGTCAGATGTCTATTCATATTAATGTACAGAATTCACCTGCTTGCTGCTACTACTGCACATTCACCCAATGTATATACTATATATATATATATATATATATATAATGTTCTTCCTCTATCCCCCCCCATTTTTGCACATGTCGAGGAGCGTGTCAGGCTACATTTCACTGTGTGTTATACTTGTATAACTATGCATGTGACAAATAAAGAACCTTGAACCTTGATATATTAGTGCTATTTCTTAAATTTGTATAATCTGTAACTTATTGTATTGTTTAAAGAGTTTGGTCTGTTATTGTTACTGTAACCCACATAATTTCCTTAGGGATTAATAAAGTATTTCAGATTCTGATTCTGAAACCACAACATGTTGTGGATATAATGTACAGGTAAACAGAACCTTTTTAACATTATTATATCCCCAGAAAATAGTCTGCTGTGTTTTGACGATTGTTTTTTTTCTACTTCCTCATTTTATTCAACTTCAGTTGTGTGCTTTTTGTAGCATTTTTTTTTTCTATTTGCAGGTGTTTTCTTAAGTTGTATTCCATTTGACCTCTCTGGGCCACCATACATAAAGTGTTGTGACAAAGAGTATGGGCTGTGATGGACAGCTTTGTTATGCTTAAGTTCAATCGTGAAATTCCATCACAACGAAATATTTTACTGTCAACTGTTAGTGGTATTACAACAAGTGATAGGCCACGTAAAATCACAGAGTGGGGTCAACGGATGCTGATGTGCATAGTGTGCAGAGGTTGCCAACTTTCTGCAGAGTTAATGGCTAAAGATCTCCAAACTTCTGGTCGTCAGATTAGCTCAGGAATATATTCCATTAAACCTCATTCACGATTTATGATCACTGTTACTATTAAGAATTTATTTTTCTTTTCATTGTTATTTCAATTTCTGATTAATCAATTAGTTATGTCCTCCAATGATGCACCAAGCATCTCTTCTCCACTTCTTTCATACCCAGTGTTTTCATATACCACTACTGCATCCCATTAACATTTGTCTTTGTGCGTTTTTTTTATATCTTTCTATGCTCTCGTATTTTTTATTTTCTCTTTCTCCTCACCCTCAACCAGCTGTAGCAGATGGCCGCCCCTCCCTGAGTGTTGGGCAGGGAGGTGATTTATTTTTGAGCTTCTAACAAAGCTCATGCTATCTTATGTCCTTGAGACCTCCCCTCATCTCCAGAACCAAAAACTTTGCTTGGTTCTTTACCATCTGCAAGTTTCCAAGTATAGTCCTAAATGTTCCAGGCATAACTTGTCCTATATCTAGACTACTTGCTTGGCATGTACTGTTTGAAAGTATATGGTATGGTCTTCTCTTGTACAGAGAAGGTTGTGTGCATGTATGTGGATACGTGCATGCATGCTTACCTGTGTGTGTGTGTGTCCATCTGACAAAAGGGCATGTACCTGAACTCAGTTATTTATACTAACTCGTCTATTCCACATACATTTCTAATGACAGATCATTTCTGGCCAGGAAAACCAAGAGTGTGCAAATGTTGAATAAACCACAGAAAATTGTATGCAGATTAAGAGAGTTTATTTTGTGTGTTGAAATGCTCTTTGTGGAATCATAGGTCAGTCTGATCACTAACGTTTTCAGGGAGAAAACTTTTAAATCAGTCAAATTTGACTGGAACACAACATTGTCAGGGTTCCTGGGTCGGTGACCCAGTGTTTTCAGTTTTGTCACGTTTAGGTTATGTTGCCACATCAATGTTCTCACTTCCTGCTTTTCCTGTGTCAGCTCGTCTCTTGTGTTATTAGCCAGATAATGTTCAGCTGTGTACTCACCGGTCTCTCATTATCATCCTCATCAGTCTGTGTATTTAAGTCCTCTGTTTCCACTCGTTCACTGTCGTGTCATTGATGTTATGTTGTCGTTCCCGTTAGTGCTCAGTTATTCAGCCAGCCACTCAGTCTTTCTGTCAGCTAGTCAGTTCTGCCGTTCCTGCTTTGTTCATTCACCCGCTCCAATAAATCCTCATCATTTCTGCACCGTGAGTCCTGCGTTTGGGTCATCTCTTCCACGCCTCCACACACAACCCCTGACAAACATGAGGCATAATCATTCTCATTATATTTCCACACTGTAACCACAACAATTCATGTCCATGAAAAATAAAAACATTATGTCACAAACTGCACTGAAACTGCCAAATGCTGCCAAACCTATCATCTTTATTCAAAATTACTGGATTATTTTTTTACTATGATGGTTCCTTTTACAGGATGTTCCGGTTGCCTTTTTTACTCTCTTGATCAATGACTGCAGAAAACATTATGCCTTATAATCAGTGTTGGGTAAGTTACTTTAAAATAGTAACTCAGTTACATTACTAGTTACTTCTCTCAAAAGTAACTCAGTTACTTCAAGTTACTCGTTACTTTCGAAGTAACTAGTTACTAGGGAAAGTAACTTTGGTTTTACCCAGAATTCTCTTATTAATGTGTTGCTTCCCTAACTGGATACCCAGCAAGGATGCCAGTCTTCTAGCTTGCTTACATGTTAGCACTATCCAGCCACAAGTACACTGTGCCACCTAATGGCCTGAACCTAAAATAGTTAAAATGGCAGTGTAGTAGTGTGAGTGCAAGTCAATGATGAAATGAATGAAACTAAATTAGAAATTAACAAAGTTTGTTTTATGTGTCACTTTTTTTATCTGTGTGTTTTAATCTATTTCTAATGTTTCAACCCTCTACAAATGCAAACTCATCATTCTCGGGTTGTTACAGCAGTGTCTAATCATTGTACGTAGTATCACTAGGAAGAAGCAGTGGATCACAAAACACAACATACAGTGTGTTGAAACTTTTGAAAGATATTTATTTTTGCCATTTAAATGGACAGAAAGTATGCTTTTAGCAGTGCCAACATTAAACTGTACCTCAGACAATTTAGGACCTGTAGGTATCAAAGTAGGTATCAAAGTGCAAAAACATGTAGTGCAAAAAATGATTTAACATAAACACGGTGAGGTTTGTCCATTCTTTGTAAAGTTAACTGAACTTAACTTTGTAAACTTAACTGCTGAATTCCACCAACTGGAGACCTCATGTTCAGTAATAAAAGTATTTTCAGAGAAAGAGAAGAGAAATAAAATTAATTACAAGTATGTTCAGCCCCACAAACAGAAATAAAATAAATAATAACTATTTTCAGCTTCATAAACAGTCAAACCAAAATAATATTGCCTCCATACAGGCCATGTAGATAAATAAAATATAAAGGTATTTTAAGTGCTTCAGAAGCCCAAGTTTCACTTGGAAATAACCCTACTTTACCTTGTAGAGCACCACTGAAGGCAACACATCATCATCATATGAGCACTACTCAACTTTGGTTTCCATCAAACCAACGATTGTACCTCAAGAGGAGAAGCTTCTCAAACTTATGATCAGACAACTTGTTCCTCTTTGGAGTGAGAATCAGGTTTCCCAGGCTGAAAAGCCTTTCAACTGGGGCACTTGAAGGAGTAGCTGCATTAAGTTTAAGAGATAGTTTCTTTATCATTGGGAAATGATTCAGAGAGTCTAACCCTGTTGCTCCTGATTTGAGGTACTCGGCTACCTCACCTTCAGCAGTGGCATATATGTCCTCATTCTCTTCAAAGGAGAAGAACTCATCCTCTTTGCTAGAACCCGCGTGCTGTGTTGTGTTGGTGGCGCTGGTACCTGGTTGTAGCTGATCTTGCTCAGGGAGAAGTTTTCGACACTCTACCAGCAGACGTGCCTTTGCGAGGTCCTTCCGCGCCTGGTCATGTAGCCAACGAAGCTTAAATTTTGGTAGTGTCACAGCAGCCAGCAAAGCATCTTCACTTCCAAGGACATGTGCAAACCTTGTTTTGACTGCCTGTAATAACGACACAGTAAAAGTGCAAAAAACATTTTTGCATGAGAAAGTATGCATTGTTTCAACATTAAATTAATTAAATATTAACAGCATGCTGTAGTTTTATATAGAATGTATTTTAATTTGTAAATAGTGTGTATTTTACTACGTTGTATTTATTTTATTTATTTATTGGGGTTAAGTATCTGTAACTGTAACAGCATTCACTTGCATGTGAACAGCACAGCACAATATAAAAAGCAATTGAGTAAAACATTTCATTAAAGATAAACACAAATGAAAATATCATCTCTTACCTGGACAACTGTATCTGGTAGCCCAACAAGAATTTGCAGACCATTTTTTATAGCCAGAGTCTTGGTCATTAGCGATTCCAGTGTGGGTAGGAGTGTGCCATAAAAACAATGGTCTTCTCCTTGAAGAATGTCCAGTGCCACAGTAAGTGGTTTCATGACTGCACAGTACTCTCTGATACACTGATGCTCCCTCTCATTGAAACATTTCAACTGTAATGTGGATGAGATTGTGTTCAGCTCCACCACAGGTATCTTTGAAATTCTCTCCAGAGCATAATAGAACGAGTTCCACCTTGTTGTGCAAGGTACTAGTAGCTTCTTTGCAATAATGTCGTCCACAATCTCAGCAGCCACTGTGGAACGACTGGCCTTGTTCCACAGCCCTGCACATTTTGTGGTGGCACTTCTGTAGATGGTTTTTGTTGCAGCTTCAGACAATAGCCACTTCTCCACATCAGTGCAAGAGATAAGATTCATTGTGTGCGATACACATCTCTGATGTGGCGGTAAAGAAATTGCATCATCAGCATCATCAGCAGCATTCTGCAGCACATCCCCAATTGAAACAAAAGTCACCTCATCCTCCTCAGATTCAGAGTCATCTGACTCAGGTGCTGGCCGGTACACTTTAAAAGCCTTGACAAAATTGGAGCCATTATCCGTTACAGTTGATGTGATTTTAAACGATAGGACATGAGATGAGTTAATGTTGTCCAGCTCAGATGCAATACTGTCATACGTATGTCGACCCATAAATCGCCTGCATGCCAGCGCTGCTTTCTCACGTTTCATGTTTTGTGCATTTATCCAATGCGCGGTCACACCAAGAAAACTTTTACTATGCACAGTCCAAATGTCTGCTGTTGTGGAGATGTATTCTACCATGTCAAGTGTATTTTTGAGCTCTGACTCCATGTTGGCATATTCTTGGTCTAGGAAACTGGAAAATGTCTTTCTGGATGGTGCCTTCCCAGCTCTCCCTCGCACAGGTATATGACTAATCAGTTGTCTGAAAGCATGGGACTCAACCGTTGAGATGGGTTTCATGTCTTCCACAACATACCTGGCAATCAGCCTGTGTAGCTGGGGCTGGGTGATGGACTGTGCAGCAGGCTGTCCGAAATCAAGCTTTCGTTGTTTTGCTGGAATAGCATCAACGGAGCTAGAGTCACCGACGTTGCCTTCAGGTTCTTTTTCAACTAAGTTGGTAGATGCATGCTGTTTCTGAAGATGTTTCATCAGATTAGAATTGCTAGTCTTTGATGTCGAAAGAGTTTTAGAACCTCCACAGAGAGTACAGTTCACGACAATATTCCTGTCTTTTTCCAACACAAAGGAGAAATAATGTGAATATTTCCAGGAGAGAAAACACATGCCTGGACCATCTTCGACTGCCGCCATGATTGTAGCTTACGTCACAGTGTCACGTGCCCTTTTTACGTCCAGCACGGAAACTGCAGTCGTGGTGCTTTCCTTTGTACTCGGGTCTCAGAAATTCGGGACTGCAGATGAGCTGCATATGTGTAGTAGTAATTTGTTTTTGTAGAGAGCTAGCAAAACAAGCGTTTTCGAGGGCGTCGCCATATTGGAATCCAGACTTCTCCAACGAGGCTAACCAGAACACCGTTTACTCGAGTGTGACATTATTCCCAGGTTCGTGTTCCGATTTCCGAGGTAAGTTAAACGCAACACACGAAGTAACGAGTAAATCCCAGTAACGAGTAACGCGTTCCTGATTTTGGCATAATAACTAGTTACCGTGCTCGTTACCGCAATAATAACGTAGTTACTGTAACGCGTTACTTAATAACGCGTTAGTCCCAACACTGCTTATAATGCACCATAAACCTACTTCTTTTACCAGTGTGTTGCACAATAAATAAATTACTAATAAATTAGTAAATAAATGTACAATGACACTACATTATTTCATGTGTCTAAGCAACCTTTTAAGGTGATTAGAAATTTCTTTCATTTTCAGTCCATATATGATTGGATTGCAGAGAGGATTATAAGTTATTATTTGGAGTGTCATTACGAAACGTGCAGTTTTGGGAAAATCAGATTCCAGTTTAACAATGACAACATCATAGGTAATCAAAACAGAATAGTTAATCAAAACTAGCAGATGAGGTAAACAGGTCTGAACAGCTTTTCTTCTGATATCTCCACAACTCTGAAAAGCAATTATGATTATCTTTGTGTATGTGAAAAGTATAAAAAGCATGGGGAAAAGTCCGAGATTCAACAGAACAATTACACCGTATATTGATAATTCATTTGAAGTCACACAGAAAAGCTTGTTAAGTGAATTATTACAAAAAATTCCTTTCAAAGTAAAGCTACACAGTTTGCTATTAATATTTAGTGCAACTGGCACTACAATATAACAAGCAGGTACCAGCCATGCAAAACACAGCAGTAAACTGACAGTAGTTGTTCTCATGATGGCTGGATATTGCAGGGGTTTACAAATAGACACATATCTGTCATAGGCCATAGCTGACAATAGTAAGAACTCTGAAGAGCTTAAAAAGTAAAACATAAAAACCTGAAAAAGACAAGCTTGGTAAGATACGATCTGTTTCTCAGATAAGAAGTCAACCAAGAGCTTTGGGTGGATATTACTGCTGAAAAGAATAGAGTTCAATAACAAAGCTGCAATAAAAATATACATTGGCTCATGAAGATTTTTGTGTATAACAATAAGACATATGATAGAAACATTAAAGCATATTAACAGAATATAAGCTGTAAGCATGATCACAAAATAAAGATATCTGTATCTGTGAATTTCCACATGCCCACCAAGTGTTACATATGTCGTATTTAAATCAGCATTCATTAAAATGGTTAAAGAATAGCTATAACTACTCAGCTTCCTACACTGTGCACTGAAATGCAAACTGTGTAACTGTCCTTAGAATTCAGAAAGTCAATCATTCAGTGCTAGTGGCATGGTTTTATCCAACACAGGCACCCTCCATGGATCTCATTAACCTTGTCATAAAAGATTTCATCAACATTACGAAACTGGTGGCTAAAAGACTTTTACGATAATGGCTGACAGGTAGGAGCAATTATGAATGTTTCGGTGGGTCTAAAACAGCAGTCGGGCTAAAATTGTAACAAATATTTGGTGTTGTCAAGTGAGGCAGGATGTTTGAAAAAAAATTGAAGTGCCTCCTGGTTTATCTCTCATTACATGTGAAAGAGGGTAAAATGACTTAACATGCAGCCTTTTGTCTCACTCACCTTCCAGGGCATTGTTATGACTATGATGTGTCAATGGCATCTGTGTGTTTGACGTGCATGATTTTATTAAATAAGTTGTGACTGACAAACACAAAGACATGAAAAGGAAATGTCACAAAAATGTACTCCTGTGTAATTGAGTTAAAAAGAACATATTTGAATCATAAAGAATCATGACATTCATGTGACTGAGCTGATGATAAATCCTGTTGATGTATAATTGCATAAAGTGAATGCAACATAAAGGAAAATATATTGATATGTGATTTTATAGTTTGAATTATGTTCATGTTGATGTGTAAGGTCACAGAGAGACAGAGAGAGAGGATCGGGTGTGGTTGGACATCGGGTGATTGGATGCCAAACGGAGAATGGGAGTGGGGGGGTAGCATTTTTGTGTGGACAGATAAGTTGCTCATCCCTTTGTATCCTGCAAGATGAGCAGTACAGAAGATTGGCTTGAAGAGTTCACAGTCGGAAATTTCAGCAGAAACGGAGAGGTATCAACCTCTCTTCTTGATGCATTCTCAATCATCCAGGAAAATAAATCTCCAAAAGTTGATTCTGTTCATCTGGACATAGCGTTTTCTGGGAGAAACGTTTCGTCACTCATCCAAGTGACTTCTTCAGTCTCAGTCTCAGACTTCTGAGACTGAAGAAGTCACTTGGATGAGTGACAAAATGTTTCTCCCAGAAAACGCTATGTCCAGATGAACAGAATCAACTTTTGGAGATATCAACCTCTCTGCACATTTTTGCTGCGGTCAATTTTAAATTCGAGCTCTGCTTTGCCTTCTGCATAATACTCATGGACCTTTTTGAAATGTGTCAATCAAGACTTCCTGTACAGGAGTAACAGTTCTGCCAGTCCACAGTCTACAACCTCAAAACAGATGCATTTAGAAGGTCTGAATGTCTCCAGGTGCCTATAGTGCTCAATTGCAGAGACTTTTTTAAAAATTCATATTGTGCTTTAAGAACTGTTCTAATAGGCAAAAGCTTACAAAGCTCTGTACTTAAGAACTTTTGTTATCACACTAAAACAATGGAAAAAAAATCACAGTGTCACTGTCAGTGGCAATGTAAAAGTGCAGGGAAATATCCCTCTTGGCCATGGGGTGAAATCGTGACATCCATGCAGATAGCCATGGTGATGCATGTTCCCTCCACAAGCTTAAGGGTCAGCTTCCAGTAATTCTGCATCAGGGAGGGTGAACCTGTCCCTTCCTTTTTTTCCACAGTGTCATGGTTTGTGGGGCAAGCTGTGTGGTGTTTGTGAATAAAGGACCCAAAATGCAGGCAAAGGCTGTGATGTGCATGAGCGTTTATTTACAGGAGTGACAAAGTGGCAAGAACAGGAAATGCGGGACGGGGAGCTACCAAAACCTAGACTGGGGAAAACCAATGAACTAACCTAAAACCATAAAAACGCAGGATGATGAGGAGAGATGACACGGAGAATGTAGAGCAGAGAGATGCGGCGATACACCAAGTAACACAGACGGACGGACAACGAGCAAAGGCAAACACACACTATATATACACACGGAGGGAAACAAGGAATGGCAAACAGGAGAGAGGCACAGCTGATCCTAATTAACATGACGAGACAAGAGACATAGACCTTTGAAGTAAAACAGGAAATCCATAGACTGAACTCAGAGACATACTCAGGGACACGAAACAGAGCACAGAGAGAACACATGGACAGGGATAACTAGACACTAAACAGAGGAGGCACAGGAAGAAAATCTAAGACCTAGAAACCCTGAGAATGAAGCCTAAACACTAATAGAGATAACAATGAAGAAATCAAACATCAAATCAGAACAAAACTCAAAACACTGAGTAACCGACCCAGCACCATGACACACAGGGTGATAGGTTCGTCTAGGCACAAACCTATTGCTGGAACAGCTGAGACAATCCACTACAATGGCAAAAACAACACACCAGACACCTCTTTGTGTGATCTCGTACACAAGGGAGATGACTGAGACGAACGCTGTTCCTGCCGCTCAAACCCCAGTCACTCTCAGTCAGCTCCCCCCCAGCACTGCTCTTTATTGTGGTTACATGAATATGCATAGTTTCATTAACATATGACATTTTACACAGGCATACATGTGAACAAGGAGTACCTGTCTGTATGTGCTGGTGTGTGTGTGTGTGTGTGTGTGTGTGTCAAAATATGACCCTGTGAACGACTCCCTAAAGCTGGTGCCAGGTGTCCAGCGGTCCATCTAAACAAAGGGCTCTTATACTCAAACAGATACAGAGTAAGTGTCCTCCCATACCATATATCAGAAAGAGAAGGTACGACCTCTCTCATGACCTTAGGATGTGTGTGTATGCCAGAACACTCTGGAATGCCCACAGAGTCTTTGCAGACTACTAAGGATCAGACATTCTATCATTATACAATCGATTATATACCTCTAAGCATATATGATTATATAATCCAAAATATAACCCTAATACAGGGCTTTCTTGAATCCCTCTTCGTCTGGTCGATCAATCAGGACCAGTTTGGATCATTGGGATATACAAACCCATCCACTGTAAAAAGGTTGTAATTGACTAATTTTCTGAATTGCTCAGCCGCAATTTGATTCATTAAACTAGAAACTAGTGTTCTTGAGCCTGGGCTGATATTTATTTTGAGTTCAAACAAAATGAACAAATGAATCTTCTAAATGTATCATCTATATTTAAAAGTATGGATTAATTTGACTATGACAATAACTATCATAAATTTATTTCTTTTACAGTGTGTTCCAGTTGGGAGCCTGCAGCCTCTTTGGTTTTAGAAGGCATTCAGAAGCTCATACAAGCCAATTTAATGCCTATTTGCTGAATCAGGAACTGGACTGCCAGGGTCTCCACCCCTGACCGCACTCAATTCACAAAGCACTAAAGTCCTATGCCTGTTCAAGCTAAAGGTGGGCCCACATGAGGCTGGCCCATATAGGGCTGAGCTTAGCTGTGACCCACAGATGAGGCCCCACCAAGCTCTTTATCCTATAGGGCAGGGGTGTCAAACTCCAGGCCTCAATGGCCAGTGTCCTGCAAGTTTTATATAACACCCTGGGTCAACACACCTGAATCAAATATTTAGTTTTTAGTTTTTAGATTCTGGAGAACTTCAAGACATGTTGAGGAGGTCATTTAGCCATTTAAATCAGCTGTATTGGATCAAGGACACATCTAAAATCTGCAGGACAACGGCCCTCAAGGCCTGGAGTTTGACACCTGTGCTATAAGGGGAGGTGTTTTGACAATGTTCTATCAGGAATACACGGCTGGGTTGAGAATTCTTGTGAGGTGTGGATGTCTCTGCTATGCCTGCTGTCCCCCTTGACCCATGTAACTGGATAGCAGTAATGGATTATGACAGGGAAGTGTAATTCCCCCAAATTCTTGATGCAGGCTACTGCTAGCTTTAAGCTTTTGGGACTTCTTTGTTTACGTTGGGTTCTTAGTTTATCATTGCTATATTTGATTTTCATGTTTTCATCTTAAGTCTGTAGTCCTTAGTTTCAGCACATTTCAGTTTATATTCTGATTGAGATTAGTTTAGTATAGTGTTCCCTCCCCCTGAGTTTTGTTTTCAGGTCTGACAGGTTTATTAGAGGCTTATTTTGTTTTGTCACAGACATTGTGTTTCTGATTGATATAAAACACTCTTATTGAATAGCTTGTTTTTTTGTTAATCCTGCCTGTCTCTTGAGTCAGCATTTGGGTCCTGCAAATAAACTAGAGACTAGAGCTCGACCCAGCAGACTCAAACTCTTCTGATGGGGACAAAGAGGATATTATTTACATCATAATGCTGAAGTGTAATGAATGGCTGACTGGCTCTTACAAAGAATATAAAGAAATTATTTCCATTGTCACAAGCTGCCCATATAACCTCCAGGGGGTCTCTGTCTCTGCTTCTGGCACAGCAGAAGCAAGGCCCAAGAAGGCCCTGGACTCTGATGGTTCTTGTTTTTGATCCTGGAAATAATAATAAACCTGTGATTTAGTATAGTCATTGGCAACTGCCAAAAAGCATCTCAGGCTACATCTCCTCAAAGGCTGACTCCAGAGGGAGCATCCAGAGGGAAAGCAACTGTCTCCACTGTTGCCCTCCTAGAAATGTTCCCAAGTATTTGCTCCTCCTCCAGGTTAATCCACTGAACTGTTTCCCTGCTTTGCCCCATGGCTTGGCTGGCCCCAGGAACTGTCATCGCTGCTGCCTGAAATCTCCTGCTCCCTGTTTTTTTGTTTTTGGTTCTGAAAATTAATAAAACTATGATTTAGCATAGTTTCTAAAAGCACAAAGATGCCCAAATGCTTGATGAAAAGTTGAAGTCTTGAAGTTAGTTTCTCGTGTTTAGTTTGTATCAGTCCAACATAGTGCATTACTATAAATTTTTACCATAATATTATGAACTAACCCTTTTAGTCTCCACCAAACTGTACTAAACTGCTTAGTATTTTCATGCAAACCTTTAGTAGGGCTAATTATTTAACCTATTTATCAGGTCTTCCATAATATGAAGAAAATACAACTTCACATATAACAGAAGTTATATATATATATATATATATATATATATATATATATATATTAAAATATAACAGATCACATATCTGATTCCTTTGATAATAATCTGTCATCTTCATCTCTTGTCCCAGCTTTCTTTCATTTTTTGTAATGTTATGGCAAATTACATTTTTTTTCCTCTTTGGGAAATACAGCATCTATATTTAGTTATCAGACCCGTTATGTGCAGAACTATTTGTTTACTTAGCACTCTGAACACATCAGAGGAATGAAAAGGAACAAAGGATGTGTTGAAGGTGTAAGCATTTCTTTCAGTATTATAATTTTCTTATTACTGAGCAAATAATAAACTCCATACTGTTAGCTGGAAACAATGCAAGGCTAAAACAGCTAAGGCCATAACAATATTTTGGATGATCAGATTTAATTGCTTGTTACGGTACAGGATGTTGATCTGGATTGCTCATGCTCATTTACACTCCTGTGTACATTGAAATATGAACACTGAAAATATCAGTTAGTTGAAAATATAATTATACTGCAAAAGCAAAGTTCTAAAAACTTTCAAACCATGTTGGGCTTATTGATTTAACTTTAACACAAAGAAAATTTTTTTTCTATTGATTAGGTGACCTCAAATACCTCTGAACTATTTTTGAGGTCACAGATTTATTAATTATTTATTAGAAATGGCATATGTTCAATTTGCAACAACATTACTTTATGTCTTTGTCAGGGCTCTGTGTGTGGGCAGGTGGAAATGTGGATCCAAATGCAGGACTCCGAGACGAAATGTAACTAAAACCACAGCTTTTATTGCTGGCATGAAACAAAAACAGAAACCAAACCATGAAACCAAGCAGGAACACACAGGCAGGGTCTGCGGGTACGACGCGACACTGAGCACAGGAAAACACAGGGCTAATATACACAGGGTGGTAATCAGCGAATGGGCAACAGGAGGGAGACACAGCTGGGAGAGATCAGGGTTAACGAGACGGGGGAAACAAGCTGCACACACTAACATAAGACAAAGACTTTCACAATAAAACAGGAAACATGAATTACTAAACATGCATGCAGACTTTACATTGAGAGACAGACAGAGAATGACACATGGAACCTGAACTGAACTAAACGTGAGATATAACTGAGAACAAATCCTTAAGCACGGATAAACAGAAACAAGAAATAATCATCATCATCACTACGAGAATAAGAAAACAATCCATGAAGCAGAATTAAACCGAAATATAATAAACTCAAAATACTGGGTCCAACGGACCCAGAACCGTGACAGTCTTTAATGATATGGTATAGTGACAGACATTAAAATGGTCAGTGCCAAATTGATGCCATGAAGGAATACACAGGGCGCATCAAAAATTAAAGTCAATAACCCATAAAATCATTACATTAAACAGAGATAGTGTCAGGGTTTCTGGGTCGTTGACCCAGTATTTTCAGTTCACGTTCACTGTTTATCTACTGCCTGCTCCACTTCCTGTTTTATTGTGTTAGCCTTGGTCTGTGTGCATTATGTTCAGTCCTCTTCCCATTTATCATTAGTTCATTAGGTTCAGCTGTTCACTCACCTGTCTCCAATCGTTGTCATTGTTAGTTGTGTATTTAAGCCCCCTCTTCCCTTCAGCCCTGGTCGTGTCATTGATGTTATGTTGTCGTTTCCGCCTGCGTTCAGCCAGCCATTCAGTCAGTCCTTCAGTCAGTCGTCCAGCCAGCCAGCCAGCCAGCCAGCCAGCCCTTTTCTACCTCTGTTCTGTTCATCCACTCCTTATAATAAACCTTCACCAGTCTTCACCTACCTGTGAGTCCTGCATTTGGGTTCCTTCTTCCTCGCCTCCACACAACGCCTGACAGTGTCTGCTTATAGTATATTCTAATCCTCTAAGGAGGAGATGAAAGCAGCACAGCGGGAGGTGAAACGCTGCCTGAGGGAAGCAAAGGACACCTACAGGAGGAAGGTG
>NC_140611.1:8446752-8456752 GCF_057381915.1 Diplotaxodon limnothrissa | reverse complement strand
CTGTTCACATGTTCAAATTTAAATCGATCACATCACAAATAATACACACACAAGGTGAGAACAGCAGGATTTCGTTGGCCATTTTTTTGTTGTAGTTTTTGTTAATGACAAGACATCATAACTGTATAAAAAATAATGAAAGAAGACAAAAACTAAGACGAAATGTTTTGACAATTTCATTAAAGAATAAAAACTAGATGAAACATTTTGAAAAGATCCAATCAGAACCAAGTAAGTTGTGTAGAAAGTCGCGACATATTGTGATGAAATCAGAAGTAATGTCATTGTGCAGTAAGGTTAGATGCGCACGTTTGAGTTGAACAGTACTTTGGGGGAAATGGAACATGAGAAACTTTGTAAAATGTGTAGAACAAGAATTCACCAGTAAAAACAGTTTTCCACTTTATATTTTAGTCATTAAATCTACTTTAGATTTGGTCTACTATAATCATACGATATTTTGTCAACTATGGACGTGTGACAAAGTGGCTAGGACAGAATTCATTTGCCATTTGTCACTTGCGTATATTGTTATTCTGTGTTCTGTTATTTTACAGTCAGCCATAATGCTTTAATTTAGACAGTGCTGGTGTAACTTCTCTTAACACACAATATCCCGGGTTTTGTTTGTGGTAGCAGTAGTTACATTCTTTACATCCATGCATGTGTTTTAAAGCAAACACTACTAACCATCAGATCATCTGAATTTTCTTTTGTTTACAGGCACATGTCTAGTAAATTATGTTTCTTTATGTTGCTTTGGTTATACTTACCATGGTGTCCATGTTGTGCATTCAGGTCCTGTATGTGAGACGGGTGTATGGGAAGGGCCGCCCACTACTTCCTGTTTATATAGGGTCATGAGGTCAATGATTGGATCACTGGGTGTAACCAAATGGAGGGTTTTTCATTTTGTATAGTATTGTTTGTTTTCTTTAAAGTAGCCTTTTGAGTTATATTGTATGCAGTGTTTTACTTTACAAACCATTTAGTTGAGTAAATGAGTTTGTCAGTTTCATGCATGACTTTATTCCTGTTCTTTGTTTAGAATTGTATTATTTGGTTTGACCTATTTTGTTCAATGGTAGGGACTAACGAGGTCAGGTGTGGGCAAAGTCTTGTATAAAGCCAGTGGGATTTTTGCATGCCTGATTGATTGTTTTATGGTAAAAGGGAGATGCTAGCAATAAAGTATGCTTAAAAAGAACTTCAATTGTCTGCTAATGCTATTTACTTATCACCTTCCTTGCTGCTTAAGTTATGCTACATCACAGGACGTGGCATGGATGTATAGATATAAATAGTGAGTCTTGAGTCCCCCTGACTACGGATTACAAATCCAAAGAAATAAAAGTTGCCATGGAAAATTTAATAGAGGGTAGGGAAAATTGTTTTTGGCTTTATCCTTACCAGCATGCTTGATCTGCACCGAGAAATAAGCACAACGTCAGAAGGAATAAAGCAGAATACAGAATAACATTTGCATAAAGATAAGTTAGGATTATTCAGCTGGCACCAATTTTACATGTTTTCCGAGCAGGCTACACTTTATTTGTTTTTCGCAAACACAGTTTGGTCTCAAAGTGGCAAAGTAGGCCCATACATTAGTGCTTTTCCTAAATGGGTCTTTGAGGTAATTATTGATTGGTAATTTATTTCAAACATGTAAACAATATACAGGTACATTTAGAAAAGAAAATAAGAGAGAGAAAAAAAATACTATACAAAAAAAATCAATACATTTCAATATAGCTAACGTTCTGATTAATTTACATGTTGAAATTATGCAACAATTATGCATGTAAATGTAAGCACAACTGGTCTGTAATGCATGAATTTACAGAAATATATTTAAATGTATTAAAATATGTATTTACTTTTATATTACACCCATGTCACACAAAAAAATCTAACAAAAAAATCAGTTCTAAGCAGGAAAACTTTGTATATACATACTCTGCACAACTCTGTTTATACTAGGCAAGGCAAGGCAAATTTATTTGTATAGCACAATTCAACAACATGGTGATTCAAAGTGCTTTACAGAGACATTAGAAACAAAAACAAATAAAAAGCATGATTTAAAATTGATTAAAACAAGCAAACAAACAAACTAACTAAACACACACATTTCACACCTGTTCGCGCGATCTGAACCCTTATCGTAAGGGGAGCTACCAGTCCTTCTGTGGACAGATCTTTACATAAGTACACTTTCTGCTTTCTTGGTAAAGACATTTTGGTATTTTAATACTTCAACATTTAATTTGTTCTGTAATTGCATGAATGTAACAGAAAATGTTATTGCAATGTAAATGCATAATATCAAAGGTAAAGTAATCATAAATAGCACACACCAGAGTAGTCATATAATCAAGAGATTTTAGTTACACCTATTTGTAATGTTTATAGGCTAGTTTATACTTAACAGGGTCACCTCCATAAAAACCTTAAAATACGTTTGCAGCTCCAGATTTTTTTGACCAATAATTGCTCAGAAGTGGTTCTTTTGATAGTAAAGGCTGATTTGGTATGTTATTTGAGCTCATGCATTTTCTTTTTTCACCTTGATTAAGGATGTCTGTCTTTTCTGTTTCCAGATATACTGCGTGGTTTATTCCGTGTGCATGTGTGATTACCAAGTTTATATTCACTTCACTTTGTGTTAAGATATTTCTAGATACTTACAACCCCTCTGTTACTTGTGTTGTCACAGTGGTACTACACATATGGGATTATGTTTCGTGTATATGAGCATAATACGTCATTTGACATGATGTGTATTTGCTTACCTTATGATAAAGCTATGAGCTGCGTCATAAAATTAAATACCATTGTGCTTATAAGCTTACAAACACACAAAACTGCCTTGTAAGCAGTACCCAAATTAACAGACTTTTGTCTTTGCACTCCTTGAATTACCTTGTTTAGATATTTTTATTTCCTACCATACCAATACACAATCTACACACAATACACAATCTTAGGCATTTCATGTGCTGGGTAAGGATTCTTGTTCATGCTGGCAGCCAGCAACGTGTATGTGAACGCTGATTTTTGTAGAACGGCTCCAATGTGTTTCATATTTTTTTAAAGTAAAAAAATAAATAAATAAACAAAAATAACATTTACATCTTCTCTCGATATTGTTTTAACAAAAAATGTATGTATGAAAAAAAAATCTTCCTTATCCAGGACTGAACTTAACAGTTGATATTACCTTAAACAGTCCAAAGCGCACGCACACACGCACAGATACATGCATCAGAGAAAAAAGGCGGGGGGGTTAAGGAAAACATTAAAGATATAACATCTGACACACTCTACTATATTTTGTGTTACTGTTAAAAAATATTAAGCTGCTGTTTAAAGTTTACCTTTCCTACACTAGCATTGATAACTCTTTCTGGATCAATTAAAACACAATTTTTTATATGCCGCACAATGCAGAAAGTAATATTGGGAGTAGTTTGTCAGTTATTTATTGTAATTTTGTACAAATTCTTAAATTAATCAGAAAGACAACATTTAGTCCATCACATTATTGTTGAAAAATTTAGCTATTATTAAGACCTATAATATTAAAAGAGGCACGGTGGTTAGCACTGTTGCCGCACAGCAAGAAGGTCCTGAGTTCAATTCCAACATCAGGCCGGGGTCTTTCTGTGTGGAGTTTGCATGTTCTCCCCGTGTTTGCGTGGGTTCCCTCCGGGTACTCCGGCTTCCTCCCACCATCCAAAGACATGCAGCTTGTGGGGATAGGTTAATTGGATAATCCAAATTGTCACTAGGTGTGAATGTGCGAATGAAAGTGAGTGCGGATGGTTGTCTGTCCCTGTGTGTTGGCCCTGCGACAGACTGGCGACCTGTCCAGGGTGTACCCCGCCTCTCGCCCTATGACAGCTGGGATAGGCTCCAGCGCCCCCCGCGACCCTGAAAAGGATAAGCGGAAGCGAATGGATGGATGGATGGATGGAATATTAAAAGAAAAAAACTCAAATCGAGAAATGTGACAGTGGCTTGCAAAAGTATTCGGCCCCCTTGAACTTTTCCACATTTTGTCACATTACAGCCACAAACATGAATCAGTTTTATTGGAATTCCACGTGAAAGACCAAAACAAAGTGGTGCACACGTGAGAAGTGGAATGAAATCATACATGATTCCAAACATTTTTTTTTACAAATAAATAACTGCAAAGTGGGGCGTGCGTAATTATTCACCCTCCTGAATCAATACTTTGTAGAACCACCTTTTGCTGCAATTACAGCTGCCAGTCTTTCAGGGTATGTCTCTACCAGCTTTGCACATCTAGAGACTGAAATCCTTGCCCATTCTTCTTTGCAAAACAGCTCCAGCTCAGTCAGATTAGATGGACAGCGTTTGCGAACAGCAGTTGTCAGATCTGGACTTTGACTGTGCCATTCTAACACATGGATATGTTTTGTTTTAAACCACTCCATTGTTGCCCTGGCTTTATGTTTAGGGTCATTGTCCTGCTGGAAGGTGAACCTCCGCCCCAGTCTCAAGTCTTTTGCAGACTCCAAGAGGTTTTCTTCCAAGACTGCCCTGTATTTGGCTCCATCCATCTTCCCATCAACTCTGACCAGCTTCCCTGTCCCTGCTGAAGAGAAGCACCCCCGGAGCATGATGCTGCCACCACCATATGTGACAGTGGGGATGGTGTGTTCAGAGTGATGTGCAGTGTTAGTTTTGGCCAAAAACTTCCATTTTGTTCTCATCTGACCAGAGCACCTTCTTCCACATGTTTGCTGTGTCCCCACATGGCTTGTGGCAAACTGCAAACGGGACTTCTTATGGTTTTTTGTTAACAATGGCTTTCTTCTTGCCACTCTTCCATGAAGGCCAACTTTGTGCAGTGCACGACTAATAGCTGTCTTATGGACAGATTCCTCCACCTGAGCTGTAGATCTCTGCAGCTCGTCCAGAGTCACCGTGGGCCTCTTGGCTGCATTTCTGATCAGCGCTCTCCTTGTTCGGCCTGTGAGTTTAGGTGGACGGCCTTGTATTGGTAGGTTTACAGTTGTGCCATATTTCTTCCATTTCTGAATGATCACTTGGACAGTGCTCCGTGGGATGTTCAAGGCTTGGGAAATCTTTTTGTAGCCTAAGCCTGCTTTAAATTTCTCAACAACTTTATCCCTGACCTGTCTGCTGTGTTCTTTGGACTTCATGGTGTTGTTGCTCCCAATATTCTCTTAGACAACCTCTGAGGCCGTCACAGAGCAGCTGTATTTGTACTGACATTAGATTACACACAGGTGCACTCTATTTAGTCATTAGCACTCATCAAGCAATGTCTATGGGCAACTGACTGCACTCAGACCAAAGGGGGCTGAATAATTACGCACACCCCACTTTGCAGTTATTTATTTGTAAAAAATGTTTGGAATCATGTATGATTTTCGTTCCACTTCTCACGTGTACACCACTTTGTGTTGGTCTTTCACGTGGAATTCCAATAAAATTGATTCATGTTTGTGGCTGTAATGTAACAAAATGTGAGAAAGTTCACTGTATATAATTCATCATGAGATAAACTGAACTTGGACCTGAAGCATTTTAACATGGCTGATATGACATAAATATATAGAAATGGTCCAAGATAGCTTAAAGACAAAATGGAAGAATATTATTTTCATAAGAGTGTGGACACCATCAATTTACAAAAAAAGAAAAAAAACAACCAGGGAGAAAGCAAAGTAACTAGAAACCGTCCCCAACTCTGTAAAGCTTTGACCTGTAAGGAGCACCATCCTCCCGTCCTAGAAACCAGGAAGTCAGTTTCATCATGAATGTCAACCCAAACTAACCAGCAACAAACACACACACACACACACACACACACACACACACACACACACACACACACACACACACAATGATTATCAGGCCTGGTCATTTCTGGTAGCCTCCCTCTGCTCTTCAGTTATCTGTGGTTAGCAATCATCTGGATTGTATTTATGCACTGTAATCCTCCAGGAGAGCAAGAGAAAGTTGGAACGGGGGTGGGGAGTGGGCTGATGAGTTGAAGAGATAGGGAGGCATGAAGATTGAGTGGTGAGCAGAGAGACAGTGAGTATGACGAATGAGGCAAGACGCTCTTTCTTTGTAATTTTTATCTGAGCCAAGAGAAAGTGGAGCTGCAATGTCTGCAATGTCTCTTTTCGTCAAAATTCCCCCACCTCCAATGGCATCACACTTGGCTTCTTCTTTGCATTACAGAACTTTATCCTGTATTTGGGGATGGCACAGTAAACTGTGTTCACAGAAAGTAATTTCTTGAAGGGTCCCTGAGCCCATGCACTGTTTTCCATGACAGAGCCATGCTTACTTTTAGTGCAGTGCCATCTGAGGGTCCAAAGATCACAGACATTTAATACTGATTTTCAACCTTACGCACAGAGATTTCTCCAGATTCTCTGCATCTTTTGATGATTTTATGAACTATAGATGATGAGATATTGAAAATCTTGTTTTGTTTTTGCTGTTCCTAGTACTACGCTCTTCTGGACTGAGATCTGGGATCTGCTAGAGCCACTCACCTAGGGGGTTACTGCACCAAATGATCTGATTACTACTGGGACCACTCATTACCTTCACCCTCCACGTCCTCTCAAGCTCTTCTGTGAGCCCTCAGTACTTCTCCAGCTACTCATGTTCCTTCCTTCTGATGTTGCTGTCATTCAGAACCACTACATGTATCACTACAGCCATTTCTTCTGTTTCTCTTCCACCACTATGTCCAGTTGGTTAGCCATCACCAGTTTGTCCGTCTGTATCTGGAAGTCCCACAGGATCTTAACACGGTCATTCTTGACCACCATGAAAGGCATCTCCCATTTTGACCTCAGAACTTCCAGGCCATACTCGGGACAGATGTTTCTGTATACTGACCACTTGGTTATGGTGTTCCATGTATGCCCTGCCTGCTAGCATCGTGCATCCTGCTGTTATGTGCTGGATTGTCTCAGGGGGATCTTTACACAGCTTGCACCTGGGGTCTTGCCTGGTGTGATAGATCCCAACCTCTATAGATCTGTGCTGCCATGAGTTAGTGTCTCTGTGCCTCTTTCTGTCCAGCTTTGTCCGGCCACTGGTAGGATTTCTGGATGTCAGCCACTTCCTCTATCTGCCGGTGGTACATACTGTGCAGGGGCCTGGCCTTCCATGTTGGTTCCTCCTCTTCCTCCTCTTTCTTGGGTTTTGTTGCTTGAGGTATTTACTGAGCACACGTTTGGTTGTGGCCATCTTCCTGATGTATTGAGGGTCCTGCGCAGTATCTTAGCTGTTCCTAGGACTGCGCTCTTCTGGACAGAGATCTCCGATGTTGTTCCCGGGATCTGCTGGAGCCACTTGCCTAGCTTGGGAGTCACCGCACCTAGTGCTCCGATTACCACGGGGACCACTGTTACCTTCACCCTCCACATCCTCTCGAGCTCTTCTCTGAGCCCTGGGTATTTCTCCAGCTTCTCGTGTTCCTTCTTCCTGATATTGCTGTCATTCGGAACCGCTACATCGATCACTACGGCCGTCTTCTTCTGTTTGTCTACCACCACTATGTCCGGTTGGTTAGCCCCCACCATTTTGTCCATCTGTATCTGGAAGTCCCACAGGATCTTAGCTCGGTCATTCTCCACCACCCTTGGGGGCATCTCCCATTTTGACCTCGGGACTTCCAGGTTATACTCGGCACAGATGTTCCTGTACACTATGCCGGCCACTTGGTTATGGCGTTCCATGTATGCTTTGCCTGCTAGCATCCTGCACCCTGCTGTTATGTGCTGGATTGTCTCTGCGGCATCTTTACACAGCCTGCACCTGGGGTCTTGCCTGGTGTGATAGACCCCAGCCTCTATGGCTCTTGGGGATGGGCAGGGATAGCTCAGTAGGTAGAGTGGTGGCCCCGTGATCGGAAGGTCGGGGGTTCGACTCCACTGAACGGCTACCCTGAGGTACCCCTGAGCAAGGTACCGTCCCTACACACTGCTCCCCGGGCGCTGCACTGGCGGCTGCCCACTGCTTCACTGGGTGAATGGGTTAAATGCAGAGGAACTATTTCCCTATGGGGACTAACACTTACACTTACACTTACTTACTCACAGCTTGTTCTTGTGCTGCCATGATTAGTGCCTCTGTGCTGTCTTTCAGTCCAGCTTTGTCCAGCCACTGGTAGGATTTCTGGATATCAGAAACCTCCTCTATCTGCCGGTGGTACATACCGTGCAGGGGCCTGGCCTTCCATGATGGTTCCTCGTCTCCCTCCTTCTTGGGTTTCTGCTGCCTGAGGTATTCACTGAGCACTCGGTCAGTTGGGGCCATCTTCCCAATGTATTCTTGGATGTTCGTTGTCTCATCCTGGACTGTGGTGCTGAAACTCACCAGTCCCCGGCCCCCTTCCTTCCGCTTAGCGTACAGCCTCAGGGTGCTGGACTTGGGGTGAAACCCTCCACGCATGGTAAGGAGTTTTCTTGTCTTTATGTCAGTGGCTTCTATCTCCTCCTTTGGCCAGCCTATTACCCCAGCAGGGTACCTGATCACGGGCAGGGCGTAGGTGTTGATGGCCCGGATCTTGTTCTTACCATTCAGCTGACTCCTCAGGACTTGCCTGACCCTCTGCATGTACTTGATGGTTGCAGCTTTCCTAGCGGCCTCTTCATGGTTCCCATTTGCCTGCGGGATCCCCAGGTACTTGTAACTGTCCTCTATGTCTGCAGTGTTGCCTTCTGGTAGTTCAATCCCCTCAGTTCTGACTACCTTCCCTCTCTTTTTTACCATTCAACTACACTTCTCCAGTCCGAACGACATTCCAATGTCATTGCTGTATAGCCTGGTAGTGTGGATCAGTGAATCGATGTCTCATTCACTCTTGGCACACAGCTTGATGTCATCCATGTACAGGAGGTGGCTGACAACTGCTCCGTTCCGTAGTCGGTATCCGTAGCCAGTCTTGTTAATTCAATTCAATTCAATTTTATTTATATAGCGCCAAATCACAACATAAGTCGCCTCAAGGCGCTTCATAGATACAGAGAAAAAAAACCCAACAATCATATGACCCCCTATGAGCAAGCACTTTGGCAACAGTGGGAAGGAAAAACTCCCTTTTAACAGGAAGAAACCTCCAGCAGAACCAGGCTCAGGGAGGGGCGGCCATCTGCTGCGACCGGTTGGGGTGAGAGAAGGAAGACAGGATAAAAGACATGCTGTGGAAGAGAGACAGAGGTTGATAACAGATATGATTCAATGCAGAGAGGTCTGTTAATACATAGTGAGTGAGAAAGGTGACTGGAAAGGAAAAACTCAATGCATCATGGGAATCCCCCGGCAGCCTATGTCTATTGCAGCATAACTAAGGGAGGATTCAGGGTCACCTGGTGCAGCCCTAACTATATGCTTTAGCAAAAAGGAAAGTTTTAAGCCTAATCTTAAAAGTAGAGATAGTGTCTGTCTCCCGAATCCAAACTGGAAGCTGGTTCCACAGAAGAGGGGCCTGAAAACTTAATGATCTCACTGAGGGGGTTCAGGCCTATGCAGAACAGCAGTGGGGACAGAGCATCTCCTTGGTAGATCCCGCACTTGATGGTGACTTGTGCTATGGGCTTGGAGTTGGCCTCTAGTGTTGTACGCCACATCCCTATTGAGTTCCTGATGAAGGCTCTTAGGGTCCTGTTGATCTTGTACAATTCTAAGCATTCCAGTATCCAGCTGTGGGGCATTGAGTCATAGGCCTTCTTGTAATCAATCCAGGCAGTGCACAGGTTGGTCAGTCTGGTCTTGCAGTCTCGGCTGACTGTTCTGTCTACCAGTAGCTGGTGTTTTGCGCCTCTGGTATTCTTGCCAATCCCTTTCTGTGCCCCACTCATGTATTGACCCATGTGCCTGTTCATCTTAGCCGATATGATGCCTGACAGGAGCTTTCATGTAGTACTGAGGCAGGTTATTGGTCGGTAGTTGGATGGGACCGGTCCCTTCTTGG